>NC_061516.1:5265000-5277500 GCF_022379125.1 Scophthalmus maximus
AGTTATACGTTCTTCTGTTCATCAACTCCGCTCAACTCCACACTGCTCTCAGAATAATATGGTCTTTCCAAGTAAAACTCACCATAATTCCAGGTGATTGAGTCAATGCTAAATATAGGTTCAACAAAAAGTACTCAGTGTGTTTTGTCCAAATTTTTTTCTTCAAATTGTAGGTCTGAGAAGCCATGATGTCTGCTTCCCAATTTAAAACCAGCAAAGTCCATTTATCCACAGTTACTCTGAGATTTTCTGTCTTTTTGTGGCTCGTTGGTCTAGGGGTATTATTCTCGCTTTGGGTGCGAGAGGTCCCAGCTTCAAATCCCGGATGAGTCCTTGACAACACCGTTTTCAGTTATACGGACTTCTGTTCATCAACTCTGCTCAACTACACACTGCTCTCACAATAATATGGTCTTTCCAAGTAAAACTCGCCATAATTCCAGGTGATTGAGTCAATGGTCCATATAGGTTCAGCACAAAGTGGTCAGTGTTTTCTCCCTGACTATTTTCATCAAACTGAAGGACTGAGAAGCCATGCTGTCTACTTCCCAATTTAAAACCGGCAAAGTCCATTTACCCAGAGTTACTCTGAGATTTTCTGTCTTTATGTTGCTCGTTGGTCTAGGGGTATGATTCTCGCTTCGGGTGAGAGTTCCCGGGTTCAAATCCCGGACGAGCCCTTAACAACATCGTCTTCGATTACAATCTCTTCTGTTCATCAAGTCAGCTCAACTCCACACTGCTCTCACAATAATATGGTCTTTCCAAGTAAAACTCACCATAATTCCAGGTGATTGAGTCAATGCTAAATATAGGTTCAACAAAAAGTACTCAGTGTGTTTTGTCCAAATTTTTTTCTTCAAATTGTAGGTCTGAGAAGCCATGATGTCTGCTTCCCAATTTAAAACCAGCAAAGTCCATTTATCCACAGTTACTCTGAGATTTTCTGTCTTTTTGTGGCTCGTTGGTCTAGGGGTATGATTCTCGCTTTGGGTGCGAGAGGTCCCAGCTTCAAATCCCGGATGAGCCCTTGACAACACCGTCTTCAGTTATACGTTCTTCTGTTCATCAACTCTGCTCAACTCCACACTGCTCTCACAATAATATGGTCTTTCCAAGTAAAACTCACCATAATTCCAGGTGACTGAGTCAATGGTCCATATAGGTTCAACTCAACATACCAACACAATGTACTCTGTGTGTTTTCTCCCTGACTTTTTTCATCAAATTGAGGACTGAGAAGCCATGATGTCTGCTTCCCAATTTAAAACCAGCAAAGTCCATTTACCCACAGTTACTCTGAGATTTTCTGTCTTTTTGTGGCTCGTTGGTCTACGGGTATGATTCTCGCTTTGGGTGCGAGAGGTCCCGGGTTCAAATCCCGGACGAGCCCTTAACAACACCGTCTTCAGTTATACCTTCTTCTGTTCATCAAGTCAGCTCAACTCCACACTGCTCTCACAATAATATGGTCTTTCCAAGTAAAACTCACTACAATTCCAGGTGATTGAGTCAATGGTCCATATAGGTTCAACACAAAGTACTCAAGTGTGTTTGCTCCCTTACTTTTTTCATCAACACCTTTGTCTCAGTCTTTACTGTTCTGCATGTCAGCTCAACTGTACCCCACACTCAGAAAAATATGTTCTTTCCAACTAGAACTCAGTCCAATTTCAGTTGGTTGAGTCAAAGCTCCGTATAGGTTCAACACAAAGTACTCAGTGTGTTTTGTCCATGTTTTTTTTCAGCAAATTGAGGACTGAGAAGCCATGCTGTCTACTTTCCAATTTAAAACTGGTAAAGGACTGAGAAGCCATGCTGTCTACTTCCAAATTTCAGGTGATTGAGTCAATGCTAAATATAGGTTCAACACAAAGTACTCAGTGTGTTTTGTCCATGTTTTTTTTCATCAAATTGAGGACTGAGAAGCCATGATGTCTACTTTCCAATTTCAAACTGGCAAAGTCCATTTACCCAGAGTTACTCTGAGATTTTCTCTCTTTTTGTGGCTCGTTGGTCTAGGGGTATGATTCTCGCTTAGGGTGCGAGAGGTCCCGGGTTCAAATCCCGGACGAGCCCTTGACAACACCGTCTTCAGTTATACGTTCTTCTGTTCATCAACTCCGCTCAACTCCACACTGCTCTCAGAATAATATGGTCTTTCCAAGTAAAACTCACCATAATTCCAGGTGATTGAGTCAATGCTAAATATAGGTTCAACAAAAAGTACTCAGTGTGTTTTGTCCAAATTTTTTTCTTCAAATTGTAGGTCTGAGAAGCCATGATGTCTGCTTCCCAATTTAAAACCAGCAAAGTCCATTTATCCACAGTTACTCTGAGATTTTCTGTCTTTTTGTGGCTCGTTGGTCTAGGGGTATGATTCTCGCTTTGGGTGCGAGAGGTCCCAGCTTCAAATCCCGGATGAGCCCTTGACAACACCGTCTTCAGTTATACGTTCTTCTGTTCATCAACTCTGCTCAACTCCACACTGCTCTCACAATAATATGGTCTTTCCAAGTAAAACTCACCATAATTCCAGGTGATTGAGTCAATGGTCCATATAGGTTCAACACAAAGTGGTCAGTGTTTTCTCCCTGACTTGTTTCATCAAACTGAAGGACTGAGAAGCCATGCTGTCTACTTCCCAATTTAAAACCGGCAAAGTCCATTTACCCAGAGTTACTCTGAGATTTTCTGTCTTTATGTTGCTCGTTGGTCTAGGGGTATGATTCTCGCTTCGGGTGAGAGTTCCCGGGTTCAAATCCCGGACGAGCCCTTAACAACATCGTCTTCCATTACAATCTCTTCTGTTCATCAAGTCAGCTCAACTCCACACTGCTCTCACAATAATATGGTCTTTCCAAGTAAAACTCACTACAATTCCAGGTGATTGAGTCAATGGTCCATATAGGTTCAACACAAAGTACTCAAGTGTGTTTGCTCCCTTACTTTTTTCATCAACACCTTTGTCTCAGTCTTTACTGTTCTGCATGTCAGCTCAACTGTACCCCGCACTCAGAACAATATGTTCTTTCCAACTAGAACTCAGTCCAATTTCAGTTGGTTGAGTCAATGCTCCGTATAGGTTCAACACAAAGTACTCAGTGTGTTTTGTCCATGTTTTTTTTCAGCAAATTGAGGACTGAGAAGCCATGCTGTCTACTTTCTAATTTAAAACTGGTAAAGGACTGAGAAGCCATGCTGTCTACTTCCAAATTTCAGGTGATTGAGTAAATGCTAAATATAGGTTCAACACAAAGTACTCAGTGTGTTTTGTCCATGTTTTTTTTCATCAAATTGAGGACTGAGAAGCCATGATTCTCGCTTAGGATGCGAGAGGTCCCGGGTTCAAATCCCGGACGAGCCCTTGACAACACCATCTTCAGTTATACGTTCTTCTGTTCATCAACTACACACTGCTCTCACAATAATATGGTCTTTTCAAGTAAAACTCACCATAATTCCAGGTGATTGAGTCAATGGTCCATATAGGTTCAGCACAAAGTGGTCAGTGTTTTCTCCCTGACTTGTTTCATCAAACTGAAGGACTGAGAAGCCATGCTGTCTACTTCCCAATTTAAAACCGGCAAAGTCCATTTACCCAGAGTTACTCTGAGATTTTCTGTCTTTATGTTGCTCGTTGGTCTAGGGGTATGATTCTCGCTTCGGGTGAGAGTTCCCGGGTTCAAATCCCGGACGAGCCCTTATCAACATCGTCTTCGATTACAATCTCTTCTGTTCATCAAGTCAGCTCAACTCCACACTGCTCTCACAATAATATGGTCTTTCCAAGTAAAACTCACCAAAATTCCAGGTGATTGAGTCAATGGTCCATATAGGTTCAACTCAACATACCAACACAAAGTACTCTGTGTGTTTTCTCCCTGACTATTTTCATCAAACTGAAGGACTGAGAAGCCATGCTGTCTACTTCCCAATTTAAAACCGGCAAAGTCCATTTACCCATAGTTACTCTGAGATTTTGTGTCTTTTTGTGGCTCGTTGGTCTAGGCGTATGATTCTCGCTTAGGGTGCGAGAGGTCCCGGGTTCAAATCCCGGACGAGCCCCTGACAACACCGTCTTCAGTTATACGTTCTTCTGTTCATCAACTCCGCTCAACTCCACACTGCTCTCAGAATAATATGGTCTTTCCAAGTTAAACTCACCATAATTCCAGGTGATTGAGTCAATGCTAAATATAGGTTCAACAAAAAGTACTCAGTGTGTTTTGTCCAAATTTTTTTCTTCAAATTGTAGGTCTGAGAAGCCATGATGTCTGCTTCCCAATTTAAAACCAGCAAAGTCCATTTATCCACAGTTACTCTGAGATTTTCTGTCTTTTTGTGGCTCGTTGGTCTAGGGGTATGATTCTTGCTTTGGGTGCGAGAGGTCCCAGCTTCAAATCCCGGATGAGCCCTTGACAACACCGTCTTCAGTTATACGGACTTCTGTTCATCAACTCTGCTCAACTACACACTGCTCTCACAATAATATGGTCTTTCCAAGTAAAACTCACCATAATTCCAGGTGATTGAGTCAATGGTCCATATAGGTTCAACACAAAGTGGTCAGTGTTTTCTCCCTGACTTGTTTCATCAAACTGAAGGACTGAGAAGCCATGCTGTCTACTTCCCAATTTAAAACCGGCAAAGTCCATTTACCCAGAGTTACTCTGAGATTTTCTGTCTTTATGTTGCTCGTTGGTCTAGGGGTATGATTCTCGCTTCGGGTGAGAGTTCCCGGGTTCAAATCCCGGACGAGCCCTTAACAACATCGTCTTCGATTACAATCTCTTCTGTTCATCAAGTCAGCTCAACTCCACATTGCTCTCACAATAATATGGTCTTTCCAAGTAAAACTCACCATAATTCCAGGTGATTGAGTCAATGGTCCATATAGGTTCAACTCAACATACCAACACAAAGTACTCTGTGTGTTTTCTCCCTGACTATTTTCATCAAACTGAAGGACTGAGAAGCCATGCTGTCTACTTCCCAATTTAAAACCGGCAAAGTCCATTTACCCAGAGTTACTCTGAGATTTTCTGTCTTTTTGTGGCTCGTTGGTCTAGGGGTATGATTCTTGCTTCGGGTGAGAGTTCCCGGGTTCAAATCCCGGATGAGCCCTTAACAACATCGTCTTCGATTACAATCTCTTCTGTTCATCAAGTCAGCTCAACTCCACACTGCTCTCACAATAATATGGTCTTTCCAAGTAAAACTCACCATAATTCCAGGTGATTGAGTCAATGGTCCATATAGGTTCAACTCAACATACCAACACAAAGTACTCTTCGTGTTTTCTCCCTGACTATTTTCATCAAACTGAAGGACTGAGAAGCCATGCTGTCTACTTCCCAATTTAAAACCGGCAAAGTCCATTTACCCAGAGTTACTCTGAGATTTTCTGTCTTTTTGTGGCTCGTTGGTCTAGGGGTATGATTCTCGCTTTGGGTGCGATAGGTCCCGGGTTCAAATCCCGGACGAGCCCTTGACAACACCGTCTTCAGTTATACCTTCTTCTGTTCATCAACTCCGCTCAACTCCACACTGCTCTCAGAATAATATGGTCTTTCCAAGAAAAACTCAATACAATTCCAGGTGATTGAGTCAATGGTCCATATAGGTTCAACTCAACATACCAATACAAAGTACTCAAGTGTGTTTTCTCCCTGACTTTTTTCATCAAACTGAAGGACTGAGAAGCCATGCTGTCCACTTTCCAATTTCAAACTGGCAAAGTCCATTTACAAAGAGTTACTCTGAGATTTCCTGTCTTTTTGTGGCTCGTTGGTCTAGGGGTATGATTCTCGCTTCGGGTGCGAGAGGTCCCGGGTTCAAATCCCGGACGAGCCCTTAACAACATCGTCTTCCATTACAATCTCTTCTGTTCATCAAGTCAGCTCAACTCCACACTGCTCTCACAATAATATGGTCTTTCCAAGTAAAACTCACTACAATTCCAGGTGATTGAGTCAATGGTCCATATAGGTTCAACACAAAGTACTCAAGTGTGTTTGCTCCCTTACTTTTTTCATCAACACCTTTGTCTCAGTCTTTACTGTTCTGCATGTCAGCTCAACTGTACCCCGCACTCAGAACAATATGTTCTTTCCAACTAGAACTCAGTCCAATTTCAGTTGGTTGAGTCAATGCTCCGTATAGGTTCAACACAAAGTACTCAGTGTGTTTTGTCCATGTTTTTTTTCAGCAAATTGAGGACTGAGAAGCCATGCTGTCTACTTTCCAATTTAAAACTGGTAAAGGACTGAGAAGCCATGCTGTCTACTTCCAAATTTCAGGTGATTGAGTCAATGCTAAATATAGGTTCAACACAAAGTACTCAGTGTGTTTTGTCCATGTTTTTTTTCATCAAATTGAGGACTGAGAAGCCATGATTCTCGCTTAGGGTGCGAGAGGTCCCGGGTTCAAATCCCGGACGAGCCCTTGACAACACCATCTTCAGTTATACGTTCTTCTGTTCATCAACTACACACTGCTCTCACAATAATATGGTCTTTCCAAGTAAAACTCACCATAATTCCAGGTGATTGAGTCAATGGTCCATATAGGTTCAACACAAAGTGGTCAGTGTTTTCTCCCTGACTTGTTTCATCAAACTGAAGGACTGAGAAGCCATGCTGTCTACTTCCCAATTTAAAACCGGCAAAGTCCATTTACCCAGAGTTACTCTGAGATTTTCTGTCTTTATGTTGGTCTAGGGGTATGATTCTCGCTTCGGGTGAGAGTTCCCGGGTTCAAATCCCGGACGAGCCCTTAACAACATCGTCTTCGATTACAATCTCTTCTGTTCATCAAGTCAGCTCAACTCCACACTGCTCTCACAATAATATGGTCTTTCCAAGTAAAACTCACCATAATTCCAGGTGACTGAGTCAATGGTCCATATAGGTTCAACTCAACATACCAACACAATGTACTCTGTGTGTTTTCTCCCTGACTTTTTTCATCAAATTGAGGACTGAGAAGCCATGATGTCTGCTTCCCAATTTAAAACCAGCAAAGTCCATTTACCAACAGTTACTCTGAGATTTTCTGTCTTTTTGTGGCTCGTTGGTCTAGGGGTATGATTCTCGCTTTGGGTGCGAGAGGTCCCGGGTTCAAATCCCGGACGAGCCCTTAACAACACCGTCTTCAGTTATACCTTCTTCTGTTCATCAAGTCAGCTCAACTCCACACTGCTCTCACAATAATATGGTCTTTCCAAGTAAAACTCACTACAATTCCAGGTGATTGAGTCAATGGTCCATATAGGTTCAACACAAAGTACTCAAGTGTGTTTGCTCCCTTACTTTTTTCATCAACACCTTTGTCTCAGTCTTTACTGTTCTGCATGTCAGCTCAACTGTACCCCGCACTCAGAAAAATATGTTCTTTCCAACTAGAACTCAGTCCAATTTCAGTTGGTTGAGTCAAAGCTCCGTATAGGTTCAACACAAAGTACTCAGTGTGTTTTTTTCCATGTTTTTTTTCAGCAAATTGAGGACTGAGAAGCCATGATGTCTACTTTCCAATTTCAAACTGGCAAAGTCCATTTACCCAGAGTTACTCTGAGATTTTCTGTCTTTTTGTGGCTCGTTGGTCTAGGGGTATGATTCTCGCTTAGGGTGCGAGAGGTCCCGGGTTCAAATCCCGGACGAGCCCTTGACAACACCGTCTTCAGTTATACGTTCTTCTGTTCATCAACTCCGCTCAACTCCACACTGCTCTCAGAATAATATGGTCTTTCCAAGTAAAACTCACCATAATTCCAGGTGATTGAGTCAATGCTAAATATAGGTTCAACAAAAAGTACTCAGTGTGTTTTGTCCAAATTTTTTTCTTCAAATTGTAGGACTGAGAAGCCATGATGTCTGCTTCCAAATTTAAAACCAGCAAAGTCCATTTATCCACAGTTACTCTGAGATTTTCTGTCTTTTTGTGGCTCGTTGGTCTAGGGGTATTATTCTCGCTTTGGGTGCGAGAGGTCCCAGCTTCAAATCCCGGATGAGTCCTTGACAACACCGTTTTCAGTTATACGGACTTCTGTTCATCAACTCTGCTCAACTACACACTGCTCTCACAATAATATGGTCTTTCCAAGTAAAACTCGCCATAATTCCAGGTGATTGAGTCAATGGTCCATATAGGTTCAGCACAAAGTGGTCAGTGTTTTCTCCCTGACTATTTTCATCAAACTGAAGGACTGAGAAGCCATGCTGTCTACTTCCCAATTTAAAACCGGCAAAGTCCATTTACCCAGAGTTACTCTGAGATTTTCTGTCTTTATGTTGCTCGTTGGTCTAGGGGTATGATTCTCGCTTCGGGTGAGAGTTCCCGGGTTCAAATCCCGGACGAGCCCTTAACAACATCGTCTTCGATTACAATCTCTTCTGTTCATCAAGTCAGCTCAACTCCACACTGCTCTCACAATAATATGGTCTTTCCAAGTAAAACTCACCATAATTCCAGGTGATTGAGTCAATGCTAAATATAGGTTCAACAAAAAGTACTCAGTGTGTTTTGTCCAAATTTTTTTCTTCAAATTGTAGGTCTGAGAAGCCATGATGTCTGCTTCCCAATTTAAAACCAGCAAAGTCCATTTATCCACAGTTACTCTGAGATTTTCTGTCTTTTTGTGGCTCGTTGGTCTAGGGGTATGATTCTCGCTTTGGGTGCGAGAGGTCCCAGCTTCAAATCCCGGATGAGCCCTTGACAACACCGTCTTCAGTTATACGTTCTTCTGTTCATCAACTCTGCTCAACTCCACACTGCTCTCACAATAATATGGTCTTTCCAAGTAAAACTCACCATAATTCCAGGTGACTGAGTCAATGGTCCATATAGGTTCAACTCAACATACCAACACAATGTACTCTGTGTGTTTTCTCCCTGACTTTTTTCATCAAATTGAGGACTGAGAAGCCATGATGTCTGCTTCCCAATTTAAAACCAGCAAAGTCCATTTACCCACAGTTACTCTGAGATTTTCTGTCTTTTTGTGGCTCGTTGGTCTACGGGTATGATTCTCGCTTTGGGTGCGAGAGGTCCCGGGTTCAAATCCCGGACGAGCCCTTAACAACACCGTCTTCAGTTATACCTTCTTCTGTTCATCAAGTCAGCTCAACTCCACACTGCTCTCACAATAATATGGTCTTTCCAAGTAAAACTCACTACAATTCCAGGTGATTGAGTCAATGGTCCATATAGGTTCAACACAAAGTACTCAAGTGTGTTTGCTCCCTTACTTTTTTCATCAACACCTTTGTCTCAGTCTTTACTGTTCTGCATGTCAGCTCAACTGTACCCCACACTCAGAAAAATATGTTCTTTCCAACTAGAACTCAGTCCAATTTCAGTTGGTTGAGTCAAAGCTCCGTATAGGTTCAACACAAAGTACTCAGTGTGTTTTGTCCATGTTTTTTTTCAGCAAATTGAGGACTGAGAAGCCATGCTGTCTACTTTCCAATTTAAAACTGGTAAAGGACTGAGAAGCCATGCTGTCTACTTCCAAATTTCAGGTGATTGAGTCAATGCTAAATATAGGTTCAACACAAAGTACTCAGTGTGTTTTGTCCATGTTTTTTTTCATCAAATTGAGGACTGAGAAGCCATGATGTCTACTTTCCAATTTCAAACTGGCAAAGTCCATTTACCCAGAGTTACTCTGAGATTTTCTCTCTTTTTGTGGCTCGTTGGTCTAGGGGAATGATTCTCGCTTAGGGTGCGAGAGGTCCCGGGTTCAAATCCCGGACGAGCCCTTGACAACACCGTCTTCAGTTATACGTTCTTCTGTTCATCAACTCCGCTCAACTCCACACTGCTCTCAGAATAATATGGTCTTTCCAAGTAAAACTCACCATAATTCCAGGTGATTGAGTCAATGCTAAATATAGGTTCAACAAAAAGTACTCAGTGTGTTTTGTCCAAATTTTTTTCTTCAAATTGTAGGTCTGAGAAGCCATGATGTCTGCTTCCCAATTTAAAACCAGCAAAGTCCATTTATCCACAGTTACTCTGAGATTTTCTGTCTTTTTGTGGCTCGTTGGTCTAGGGGTATGATTCTCGCTTTGGGTGCGAGAGGTCCCAGCTTCAAATCCCGGATGAGCCCTTGACAACACCGTCTTCAGTTATACGTTCTTCTGTTCATCAACTCTGCTCAACTCCACACTGCTCTCACAATAATATGGTCTTTCCAAGTAAAACTCACCATAATTCCAGGTGATTGAGTCAATGGTCCATATAGGTTCAACACAAAGTGGTCAGTGTTTTCTCCCTGACTTGTTTCATCAAACTGAAGGACTGAGAAGCCATGCTGTCTACTTCCCAATTTAAAACCGGCAAAGTCCATTTACCCAGAGTTACTCTGAGATTTTCTGTCTTTATGTTGCTCGTTAGTCTAGGGGTATGATTCTCGCTTCGGGTGAGAGTTCCCGGGTTCAAATCCCGGACGAGCCCTTAACAACATCGTCTTCCATTACAATCTCTTCTGTTCATCAAGTCAGCTCAACTCCACACTGCTCTCACAATAATATGGTCTTTCCAAGTAAAACTCACTACAATTCCAGGTGATTGAGTCAATGGTCCATATAGGTTCAACACAAAGTACTCAAGTGTGTTTGCTCCCTTACTTTTTTCATCAACACCTTTGTCTCAGTCTTTACTGTTCTGCATGTCAGCTCAACTGTACCCCGCACTCAGAACAATATGTTCTTTCCAACTAGAACTCAGTCCAATTTCAGTTGGTTGAGTCAATGCTCCGTATAGGTTCAACACAAAGTACTCAGTGTGTTTTGTCCATGTTTTTTTTCAGCAAATTGAGGACTGAGAAGCCATGCTGTCTACTTTCCAATTTAAAACTGGTAAAGGACTGAGAAGCCATGCTGTCTACTTCCAAATTTCAGGTGATTGAGTCAATGCTAAATATAGGTTCAACACAAAGTACTCAGTGTGTTTTGTCCATGTTTTTTTTCATCAAATTGAGGACTGAGAAGCCATGATTCTCGCTTAGGATGCGAGAGGTCCCGGGTTCAAATCCCGGACGAGCCCTTGACAACACCATCTTCAGTTATACGTTCTTCTGTTCATCAACTACACACTGCTCTCACAATAATATGGTCTTTCCAAGTAAAACTCACCATAATTCCAGGTGATTGAGTCAATGGTCCATATAGGTTCAACACAAAGTGGTCAGTGTTTTCTCCCTGACTTGTTTCATCAAACTGAAGGACTGAGAAGCCATGCTCTCTACTTCCCAATTTAAAACCGGCAAAGTCCATTTACCCAGAGTTACTCTGAGATTTTCTGTCTTTATGTTGCTCGTTGGTCTAGGGGTATGATTCTCGCTTCGGGTGAGAGTTCCCGGGTTCAAATCCCGGATGAGCCCTTAACAACATCGTCTTCGATTACAATCTCTTCTGTTCATCAAGTCAGCTCAACTCCACACTGCTCTCACAATAATATGGTCTTTCCAAGTAAAACTCACCATAATTCCAGGTGATTGAGTCAATGGTCCATATAGGTTCAACTCAACATACCAACACAAAGTACTCTGTGTGTTTTCTCCCTGACTATTTTCATCAAACTGAAGGACTGAGAAGCCATGCTGTCTACTTCCCAATTTAAAACCGGCAAAGTCCATTTACCCAGAGTTACTCTGAGATTTTCTGTCTTTTTGTGGCTCGTTGGTCTAGGGGTATGATTCTCGCTTTGGGTGCGAGAGGTCCCGGGTTCAAATCCCGGACGAGCCCTTGACAACACCGTCTTCAGTTATACCTTCTTCTGTTCATCAACTCCGCTCAACTCCACACTGCTCTCAGAATAATATGGTCTTTCCAAGAAAAACTCAATACAATTCCAGGTGATTGAGTCAATGGTCCATATAGGTTCAACTCAACATACCAATACAAAGTACTCAAGTGTGTTTTCTCCCTGACTTTTTTCATCAAACTGAAGGATTGAGAAGCCATGCTGTCCACTTTCCAATTTCAAACTGGCAAAGTCCATTTACACAGAGTTACTCTGAGATTTTCTGTCTTTTTGTGGCTCGTTGGTCTAGGGGTATGATTCTCGCTTCGGGTGCGAGAGGTCCCGGGTTCAAATCCCGGACGAGCCCTTAACAACATCGTCTTCCATTACAATCTCTTCTGTTCATCAAGTCAGCTCAACTCCACACTGCTCTCACAATAATATGGTCTTTCCAAGTAAAACTCACTACAATTCCAGGTGATTGAGTCAATGGTCCATATAGGTTCAACACAAAGTACTCAAGTGTGTTTGCTCCCTTACTTTTTTCATCAACACCTTTGTCTCAGTCTTTACTGTTCTGCATGTCAGCTCAACTGTACCCCGCACTCAGAACAATATGTTCTTTCCAACTAGAACTCAGTCCAATTTCAGTTGGTTGAGTCAATGCTCCGTATAGGTTCAACACAAAGTACTCAGTGTGTTTTGTCCATGTTTTTTTTCAGCAAATTGAGGACTGAGAAGCCATGCTGTCT
>NC_061516.1:5280000-5295000 GCF_022379125.1 Scophthalmus maximus
AATGCTCCGTATAGGTTCAACACAAAGTACTCAGTGTGTTTTGTCCATGTTTTTTTTCAGCAAATTGAGGACTGAGAAGCCATGCTGTCTACTTTCCAATTTAAAACTGGTAAAGGACTGAGAAGCCATGCTGTCTACTTCCAAATTTCAGGTGATTGAGTCAATGCTAAATATAGGTTCAACACAAAGTACTCAGTGTGTTTTGTCCATGTTTTTTTTCATCAAATTGAGGACTGAGAAGCCATGATTCTCGCTTAGGGTGCGAGAGGTCCCGGGTTCAAATCCCGGACGAGCCCTTGACAACACCATCTTCAGTTATACGTTCTTCTGTTCATCAACTACACACTGCTCTCACAATAATATGGTCTTTCCAAGTAAAACTCACCATAATTCCAGGTGATTGAGTCAATGGTCCATATAGGTTCAACACAAAGTGGTCAGTGTTTTCTCCCTGACTTGTTTCATCAAACTGAAGGACTGAGAAGCCATGCTGTCTACTTCCCAATTTAAAACCGGCAAAGTCCATTTACCCAGAGTTACTCTGAGATTTTCTGTCTTTATGTTGCTCGTTGGTCTAGGGGTATGATTCTCGCTTCGGGTGAGAGTTCCCGGGTTCAAATCCCGGATGAGCCCTTAACAACATCGTCTTCGATTACAATCTCTTCTGTTTATCAAGTCAGCTCAACTCCACACTGCTCTCACAATAATATGGTCTTTCCAAGTAAAACTCACCAAAATTCCAGGTGATTGAGTCAATGGTCCATATAGGTTCAACTCAACATACCAACACAAAGTACTCTGTGTGTTTTCTCCCTGACTATTTTCATCAAACTGAAGGACTGAGAAGCCATGCTGTCTACTTCCCAATTTAAAACCGGCAAAGTCCATTTACCCAGACTTACTCTGAGATTTTGTGTCTTTTTGTGGCTCGTTGGTCTAGGGGTATGATTCTCGCTTAGGGTGCGAGAGGTCCCGGGTTCAAATCCTGGACGAGCCCTTGACAACACCATCTTCAGTTATACGTTCTTCTGTTCATCAACTCTGCTCAACTCCACACTGCTCTCACAATAATATGGTCTTTCCAAGTAAAACTCACCATAATTCCAGGTAACTGAGTCAATGGTCCATATAGGTTCAACTCAACATACCAACAAAATGTACTCTGTGTGTTTTCTCCCTGACTTTTTTCATCAAATTGAGGACTGAGAAGCCATGATGTCTGCTTCCCAATTTAAAACCAGCAAAGTCCATTTACCCACAGTTACTCTGAGATTTTCTGTCTTTTTGTGGCTCGTTGGTCTAGGGGTATGATTCTCGCTTCGGGTGCGAGAGGTCCCGGGTTCAAATCCCGGACGAGCCCTTAACAACATCGTCTTCCATTACAATCTCTTCTGTTCATCAAGTCAGCTCAACTCCACACTGCTCTCACAATAATATGGTCTTTCCAAGTAAAACTCACTACAATTCCAGGTGATTGAGTCAATGGTCCATATAGGTTCAACACAAAGTACTCAAGTGTGTTTGCTCCCTTACTTTTTTCATCAACACCTTTGTCTCAGTCTTTACTGTTCTGCATGTCAGCTCAACTGTACCCCGCACTCAGAACAATATGTTCTTTCCAACTAGAACTCAGTCCAATTTCAGTTGGTTGACTCAATGCTCCGTATAGGTTCAACACAAAGTTCTCAGTGTGTTTTGTCCATGTTTTTTTTCAGCAAATTGAGGACTGAGAAGCCATGCTGTCTACTTTCCAATTTAAAACTGGTAAAGGACTGAGAAGCCATGCTGTCTACTTCCCAATTTAAAACCGGCAAAGTCCATTTACCCAGAGTTACTCTGAGATTTTCTGTCTTTTTGTGGCTCGTTGGTCTAGGGGTATGATTCTCGCTTTGGGTGCGAGAGGTCCCGGGTTCAAATCCCGGACGAGCCCTTGACAACACCGTCTTCGATTACAATCTCTTCTGTTCATCAAGTCAGCTCAACTCCACACTGCTCTCACAATAATATGGTCTTTCCAACTAGAACTCAGTCCAATTTCAGTTGGTTGAGTCAAAGCTCCGTATAGGTTCAACACAAAGTACTCAGTGTGTTTTGTCCATGTTTTTTTTCAGCAAATTGAGGACTGAGAAGCCATGCTGTCTACTTTCAAATTTAAAACTGGCAAAGTCCATTTACCCAGAGTTACTCTGAGATTTTCTGTCTTTTTGTGGCTCGTTGGTCTAGGGGTATGATTCTCGCTTAGGGTGCGAGAGGTCCCGGGTTCAAATCCCGGACGAGCCCTTGACAACACAGTCTTCAGTTATACGTTCTTCTGTTCATCAACTCCGCTCAACTCCACACTGCTCTCAGAATAATATGGTCTTTCCAAGTAAAACTCACCATAATTCCAGGTGATTGAGTCAATGCTAAATATAGGTTCAACAAAAAGTACTCAGAGTGTTTTGTCCAAATTTTTTTCTTCAAATTGTAGGACTGAGAAGCCATGATGTCTGCTTCCCAATTTAAAACCAGCAAAGTCCATTTATCCACAGTTACTCTGAGATTTTCTGTCTTTTTGTGGCTCGTTGGTCTAGGGGTATGATTCTCGCTTTGGGTACGAGAGGTCCCAGCTTCAAATCCCGGATGAGCCCTTGACAACACCGTCTTCAGTTATACGGACTTCTGTTCATCAACTCTGCTCAACTACACACTGCTCTCACAATAATATGGTCTTTCCAAGTAAAACTCACCATAATTCCAGGTGATTGAGTCAATGGTCCATATAGGTTCAGCACAAAGTGGTCAGTGTTTTCTCCCTGACTTGTTTCATCAAACTGAAGGACTGAGAAGCCATGCTGTCTACTTCCCAATTTAAAACCGGCAAAGTCCATTTACCCAGAGTTACTCTGAGATTTTCTGTCTTTATGTTGCTCGTTGGTCTAGGGGTATGATTCTCGCTTCGGGTGAGAGTTCCCGGGTTCAAATCCCGGACGAGCCCTTAACAACATCGTCTTCGATTACAATCTCTTCTGTTCATCAAGTCAGCTCAACTCCACACTGCTCTCACAATAATATGGTCTTTCCAAGTAAAACTCACCAAAATTCCAGGTGATTGAGTCAATGGTCCATATAGGTTCAACTCAACATACCAACACAAAGTACTCTGTGTGTTTTCTCCCTGACTATTTTCATCAAACTGAAGGACTGAGAAGCCATGCTGTCTACTTCCCAATTTAAAACCGGCAAAGTCCATTTACCCAGAGTTACTCTGAGATTTTGTGTCTTTTTGTGGCTCGTTGGTCTAGGGGTATGATTCTCGCTTAGGGTGCGAGAGGTCCCGGGTTCAAATCCCGGACGAGCCCTTGACAACACCGTCTTCAGTTATACATTCTTCTGTTCATCAACTCCGCTCAACTCCACACTGCTCTCACAATAATATGGTCTTTCCAAGTAAAACTCACTACAATTCCAGGTGATTGAGTCAATGGTCCATATAGGTTCAACACAAATTACTCAAGTGTGTTTGCTCCCTTACTTTTTTCATCAACACCTTTGTCTCAGTCTTTACTGTTCTGCATGTCAGCTCAACTGTACCCCGCACTCAGAACAATATGTTCTTTCCAACTAGAACTCAGTCCAATTTCAGTTGGTTGAGTCAATGCTCCGTATAAGTTCAACACAAAGTACTCAGTGTGTTTTGTCCATGTTTTTTTTCAGCAAATTGAGGACTGAGAAGCCATGCTGTCTACTTTCCAATTTAAAACTGGTAAAGGACTGAGAAGCCATGCTGTCTACTTCCAAATTTCAGGTGATTGAGTCAATGCTAAATATAGGTTCAACACAAAGTACTCAGTGTGTTTTGTCCATGTTTTTTTTCATCAAATTGAGGACTGAGAAGCCATGATTCTCGCTTAGGGTGCGAGAGGTCCCGGGTTCAAATCCCGGACGAGCCCTTGACAACACCATCTTCAGTTATACGTTCTTCTGTTCATCAACTACACACTGCTCTCACAATAATATGGTCTTTCCAAGTAAAACTCACCATAATTCCAGGTGATTGAGTCAATGGTCCATATAGGTTCAACACAAAGTGGTCAGTGTTTTCTCCCTGACTTGTTTCATCAAACTGAAGGACTGAGAAGCCATGCTGTCTACTTCCCAATTTAAAACCGGCAAAGTCCATTTACCCAGAGTTACTCTGAGATTTTCTGTCTTTATGTTGCTCGTTGGTCTAGGGGTATGATTCTCGCTTCGGGTGAGAGTTCCCGGGTTCAAATCCCGGATGAGCCCTTAACAACATCGTCTTCGATTACAATCTCTTCTGTTCATCAAGTCAGCTCAACTCCACACTGCTCTCACAATAATATGGTCTTTCCAAGTAAAACTCACCAAAATTCCAGGTGATTGAGTCAATGGTCCATATAGGTTCAACTCAACATACCAACACAAAGTACTCTGTGTGTTTTCTCCCTGACTATTTTCATCAAACTGAAGGACTGAGAAGCCATGCTGTCTACTTCCCAATTTAAAACCGGCAAAGTCCATTTACCCAGACTTACTCTGAGATTTTGTGTCTTTTTGTGGCTCGTTGGTCTAGGGGTATGATTCTCGCTTAGGGTGCGAGAGGTCCCGGGTTCAAATCCTGGACGAGCCCTTGACAACACCATCTTCAGTTATACGTTCTTCTGTTCATCAACTCTGCTCAACTCCACACTGCTCTCACAATAATATGGTCTTTCCAAGTAAAACTCACCATAATTCCAGGTAACTGAGTCAATGGTCCATATAGGTTCAACTCAACGTACCAACACAATGTACTCCGTGTGTTTTCTCCCTGACTTTTTTCATCAAATTGAGGACTGAGAAGCCATGATGTCTGCTTCCCAATTTAAAACCAGCAAAGTCCATTTACCCACAGTTACTCTGAGATTTTCTGTCTTTTTGTGGCTCGTTGGTCTAGGGGTATGATTCTCGCTTTGGGTGCGAGAGGTCCCGGGTTCAAATCCCGGACGAGCCCTTAACAACACCGTCTTCAGTTATACCTTCTTCTGTTCATCAAGTCAGCTCAACTCCACACTGCTCTCACAATAATATGGTCTTTCCAAGTAAAACTCACTACAATTCCAGGTGATTGAGTCAATGGTCCATATAGGTTCAACACAAAGTACTCAAGTGTGTTTGCTCCCTTACTTTTTTCATCAACACCTTTGTCTCAGTCTTTACTGTTCTGCATGTCAGCTCAACTGTACCCCGCACTCAGAACAATATGTTCTTTCCAAGTAGAACTCAGTCCAATTTCAGTTGGTTGACTCAATGCTCCGTATAGGTTCAACACAAAGTTCTCAGTGTGTTTTGTCCATGTTTTTTTTCAGCAAATTGAGGACTGAGAAGCCATGCTGTCTACTTTCCAATTTAAAACTGGTAAAGGACTGAGAAGCCATGCTGTCTACTTCCCAATTTAAAACCGGCAAAGTCCATTTACCCAGAGTTACTCTGAGATTTTCTGTCTTTTTGTGGCTCGTTGGTCTAGGGGTATGATTCTCGCTTTGGGTGCGAGAGGTCCCGGGTTCAAATCCCGGACGAGCCCTTGACAACACCGTCTTCGATTACAATCTCTTCTGTTCATCAAGTCAGCTCAACTCCACACTGCTCTCACAATAATATGGTCTTTCCAACTAGAACTCAGTCCAATTTCAGTTGGTTGAGTCAAAGCTCCGTATAGGTTCAACACAAAGTACTCAGTGTGTTTTGTCCATGTTTTTTTTCAGCAAATTGAGGACTGAGAAGCCATGCTGTCTACTTTCAAATTTAAAACTGGCAAAGTCCATTTACCCAGAGTTACTCTGAGATTTTCTGTCTTTTTGTGGCTCGTTGGTCTAGGGGTATGATTCTCGCTTAGGGTGCGAGAGGTCCCGGGTTCAAATCCCGGACGAGCCCTTGACAACACAGTCTTCAGTTATACGTTCTTCTGTTCATCAACTCCGCTCAACTCCACACTGCTCTCAGAATAATATGGTCTTTCCAAGTAAAACTCACCATAATTCCAGGTGATTGAGTCAATGCTAAATATAGGTTCAACAAAAAGTACTCAGAGTGTTTTGTCCAAATTTTTTTCTTCAAATTGTAGGACTGAGAAGCCATGATGTCTGCTTCCCAATTTAAAACCAGCAAAGTCCATTTATCCACAGTTACTCTGAGATTTTCTGTCTTTTTGTGGCTCGTTGGTCTAGGGGTATGATTCTCGCTTTGGGTACGAGAGGTCCCAGCTTCAAATCCCGGATGAGCCCTTGACAACACCGTCTTCAGTTATACGGACTTCTGTTCATCAACTCTGCTCAACTACACACTGCTCTCACAATAATATGGTCTTTCCAAGTAAAACTCACCATAATTCCAGGTGATTGAGTCAATGGTCCATATAGGTTCAGCACAAAGTGGTCAGTGTTTTCTCCCTGACTTGTTTCATCAAACTGAAGGACTGAGAAGCCATGCTGTCTACTTCCCAATTTAAAACCGGCAAAGTCCATTTACCCAGAGTTACTCTGAGATTTTCTGTCTTTATGTTGCTCGTTGGTCTAGGGGTATGATTCTCGCTTCGGGTGAGAGTTCCCGGGTTCAAATCCCGGACGAGCCCTTAACAACATCGTCTTCGATTACAATCTCTTCTGTTCATCAAGTCAGCTCAACTCCACACTGCTCTCACAATAATATGGTCTTTCCAAGTAAAACTCACCAAAATTCCAGGTGATTGAGTCAATGGTCCATATAGGTTCAACTCAACATACCAACACAAAGTACTCTGTGTGTTTTCTCCCTGACTATTTTCATCAAACTGAAGGACTGAGAAGCCATGCTGTCTACTTCCCAATTTAAAACCGGCAAAGTCCATTTACCCAGACTTACTCTGAGATTTTGTGTCTTTTTGTGGCTCGTTGGTCTAGGGGTATGATTCTCGCTTAGGGTGCGAGAGGTCCCGGGTTCAAATCCCGGACGAGCCCTTGACAACACCGTCTTCAGTTATACATTCTTCTGTTCATCAACTCTGCTCAACTCCACACTGCTCTCACAATAATATGGTCTTTCCAAGTAAAACTCACTACAATTCCAGGTGATTGAGTCAATGGTCCATATAGGTTCAACACAAATTACTCAAGTGTGTTTGCTCCCTTACTTTTTTCATCAACACCTTTGTCTCAGTCTTTACTGTTCTGCATGTCAGCTCAACTGTACCCCGCACTCAGAACAATATGTTCTTTCCAACTGGAACTCAGTCCAATTTCAGTTGGTTGAGTCAATGCTCCGTATAAGTTCAACACAAAGTACTCAGTGTGTTTTGTCCATGTTTTTTTTCAGCAAATTGAGGACTGAGAAGCCATGCTGTCTACTTTCCAATTTAAAACTGGTAAAGGACTGAGAAGCCATGCTGTCTACTTCCAAATTTCAGGTGATTGAGTCAATGCTAAATATAGGTTCAACACAAAGTACTCAGTGTGTTTTGTCCATGTTTTTTTTCATCAAATTGAGGACTGAGAAGCCATGATTCTCGCTTAGGGTGCGAGAGGTCCCGGGTTCAAATCCCGGACGAGCCCTTGACAACACCATCTTCAGTTATACGTTCTTCTGTTCATCAACTACACACTGCTCTCACAATAATATGGTCTTTCCAAGTAAAACTCACCATAATTCCAGGTGATTGAGTCAATGGTCCATATAGGTTCAACACAAAGTGGTCAGTGTTTTCTCCCTGACTTGTTTCATCAAACTGAAGGACTGAGAAGCCATGCTGTCTACTTCCCAATTTAAAACCGGCAAAGTCCATTTACCCAGAGTTACTCTGAGATTTTCTGTCTTTATGTTGCTCGTTGGTCTAGGGGTATGATTCTCGCTTCGGGTGAGAGTTCCCGGGTTCAAATCCCGGATGAGCCCTTAACAACATCGTCTTCGATTACAATCTCTTCTGTTCATCAAGTCAGCTCAACTCCACACTGCTCTCACAATAATATGGTCTTTCCAAGTAAAACTCACCAAAATTCCAGGTGATTGAGTCAATGGTCCATATAGGTTCAACTCAACATACCAACACAAAGTACTCTGTGTGTTTTCTCCCTGACTATTTTCATCAAACTGAAGGACTGAGAAGCCATGCTGTCTACTTCCCAATTTAAAACCGGCAAAGTCCATTTACCCAGACTTACTCTGAGATTTTGTGTCTTTTTGTGGCTCGTTGGTCTAGGGGTATGATTCTCGCTTAGGGTGCGAGAGGTCCCGGGTTCAAATCCTGGACGAGCCCTTGACAACACCATCTTCAGTTATACGTTCTTCTGTTCATCAACTCTGCTCAACTCCACACTGCTCTCACAATAATATGGTCTTTCCAAGTAAAACTCACCATAATTCCAGGTAACTGAGTCAATGGTCCATATAGGTTCAACTCAACGTACCAACACAATGTACTCCGTGTGTTTTCTCCCTGACTTTTTTCATCAAATTGAGGACTGAGAAGCCATGATGTCTGCTTCCCAATTTAAAACCAGCAAAGTCCATTTACCCACAGTTACTCTGAGATTTTCTGTCTTTTTGTGGCTCGTTGGTCTAGGGGTATGATTCTCGCTTTGGGTGCGAGAGGTCCCGGGTTCAAATCCCGGACGAGCCCTTAACAACACCGTCTTCAGTTATACCTTCTTCTGTTCATCAAGTCAGCTCAACTCCACACTGCTCTCACAATAATATGGTCTTTCCAAGTAAAACTCACTACAATTCCAGGTGATTGAGTCAATGGTCCATATAGGTTCAACACAAAGTACTCAAGTGTGTTTGCTCCCTTACTTTTTTCATCAACACCTTTGTCTCAGTCTTTACTGTTCTGCATGTCAGCTCAACTGTACCCCGCACTCAGAACAATATGTTCTTTCCAAGTAGAACTCAGTCCAATTTCAGTTGGTTGACTCAATGCTCCGTATAGGTTCAACACAAAGTTCTCAGTGTGTTTTGTCCATGTTTTTTTTCAGCAAATTGAGGACTGAGAAGCCATGCTGTCTACTTTCCAATTTAAAACTGGTAAAGGACTGAGAAGCCATGCTGTCTACTTCCCAATTTAAAACCGGCAAAGTCCATTTACCCAGAGTTACTCTGAGATTTTCTGTCTTTTTGTGGCTCGTTGGTCTAGGGGTATGATTCTCGCTTTGGGTGCGAGAGGTCCCGGGTTCAAATCCCGGACGAGCCCTTGACAACACCGTCTTCGATTACAATCTCTTCTGTTCATCAAGTCAGCTCAACTCCACACTGCTCTCACAATAATATGGTCTTTCCAACTAGAACTCAGTCCAATTTCAGTTGGTTGAGTCAAAGCTCCGTATAGGTTCAACACAAAGTACTCAGTGTGTTTTGTCCATGTTTTTTTTCAGCAAATTGAGGACTGAGAAGCTATGCTGTCTACTTTCCAATTTAAAACTGGCAAAGTCCATTTACCCAGAGTTACTCTGAGATTTTCTGTCTTTTTGTGGCTCGTTGGTCTAGGGGTATGATTCTCGCTTAGGGTGCGAGAGGTCCCGGGTTCAAATCCCGGACGAGCCCTTGACAACACCGTCTTCAGTTATACGTTCTTCTGTTCATCAACTCCGCTCAACTCCACACTGCTCTCAGAATAATATGGTCTTTCCAAGTAAAACTCACCATAATTCCAGGTGATTGAGTCAATGCTAAATATAGGTTCAACAAAAAGTACTCAGTGTGTTTTGTCCAAATTTTTTTCTTCAAATTGTAGGACTGAGAAGCCATGATGTCTGCTTCCCAATTTAAAACCAGCAAAGTCCATTTATCCACAGTTACTCTGAGATTTTCTGTCTTTTTGTGGCTCGTTGGTCTAGGGGTATGATTCTCGCTTTGGGTACGAGAGGTCCCAGCTTCAAATCCCGGATGAGCCCTTGACAACACCGTCTTCAGTTATACGGACTTCTGTTCATCAACTCTGCTCAACTACACACTGCTCTCACAATAATATGGTCTTTCCAAGTAAAACTCACCATAATTCCAGGTGATTGAGTCAATGGTCCATATAGGTTCAGCACAAAGTGGTCAGTGTTTTCTCCCTGACTTGTTTCATCAAACTGAAGGACTGAGAAGCCATGCTGTCTACTTCCCAATTTAAAACCGGCAAAGTCCATTTACCCAGAGTTACTCTGAGATTTTCTGTCTTTATGTTGCTCGTTGGTCTAGGGGTATGATTCTCGCTTCGGGTGAGAGTTCCCGGGTTCAAATCCCGGACGAGCCCTTATCAACATCGTCTTCGATTACAATCTCTTCTGTTCATCAAGTCAGCTCAACTCCACACTGCTCTCACAATAATATGGTCTTTCCAAGTAAAACTCACCAAAATTCCAGGTGATTGAGTCAATGGTCCATATAGGTTCAACTCAACATACCAACACAAAGTACTCTGTGTGTTTTCTCCCTGACTATTTTCATCAAACTGAAGGACTGAGAAGCCATGCTGTCTACTTCCCAATTTAAAACCGGCAAAGTCCATTTACCCATAGTTACTCTGAGATTTTGTGTCTTTTTGTGGCTCGTTGGTCTAGGGGTATGATTCTCGCTTAGGGTGCGAGAGGTCCCGGGTTCAAATCCCGGACGAGCCCTTGACAACACCGTCTTCAGTTATACGTTCTTCTGTTCATCAACTCCGCTCAACTCCACACTGCTCTCAGAATAATATGGTCTTTCCAAGTTAAACTCACCATAATTCCAGGTGATTGAGTCAATGCTAAATATAGGTTCAACAAAAAGTACTCAGTGTGTTTTGTCCAAATTTTTTTCTTCAAATTGTAGGTCTGAGAAGCCATGATGTCTGCTTCCCAATTTAAAACCAGCAAAGTCCATTTATCCACAGTTACTCTGAGATTTTCTGTCTTTTTGTGGCTCGTTGGTCTAGGGGTATGATTTTTGCTTTGGGTGCGAGAGGTCCCAGCTTCAAATCCCGGATGAGCCCTTGACAACACCGTCTTCAGTTATACGGACTTCTGTTCATCAACTCTGCTCAACTACACACTGCTCTCACAATAATATGGTCTTTCCAAGTAAAACTCACCATAATTCCAGGTGATTGAGTCAATGGTCCATATAGGTTCAACACAAAGTGGTCAGTGTTTTCTCCCTGACTTGTTTCATCAAACTGAAGGACTGAGAAGCCATGCTGTCTACTTCCCAATTTAAAACCGGCAAAGTCCATTTACCCAGAGTTACTCTGAGATTTTCTGTCTTTATGTTGCTCGTTGGTCTAGGGGTATGATTCTCGCTTCGGGTGAGAGTTCCCGTGTTCAAATCCCGGACGAGCCCTTAACAACATCGTCTTCGATTACAATCTCTTCTGTTCATCAAGTCAGCTCAACTCCACATTGCTCTCACAATAATATGGTCTTTCCAAGTAAAACTCACCATAATTCCAGGTGATTGAGTCAATGGTCCATATAGGTTCAACTCAACATACCAACACAAAGTACTCTTCGTGTTTTCTCCCTGACTATTTTCATCAAACTGAAGGACTGAGAAGCCATGCTGTCTACTTCCCAATTTAAAACCGGCAAAGTCCATTTACCCAGAGTTACTCTGAGATTTTCTGTCTTTTTGTGGCTCGTTGGTCTAGGGGTATGATTCTCGCTTTGGGTGCGATAGGTCCCGGGTTCAAATCCCGGACGAGCCCTTGACAACACCGTCTTCAGTTATACCTTCTTCTGTTCATCAACTCCGCTCAACTCCACACTGCTCTCAGAATAATATGGTCTTTCCAAGAAAAACTCAATACAATTCCAGGTGATTGAGTCAATGGTCCATATAGGTTCAACTCAACATACCAATACAAAGTACTCAAGTGTGTTTTCTCCCTGACTTTTTTCATCAAACTGAAGGACTGAGAAGCCATGCTGTCCACTTTCCAATTTCAAACTGGCAAAGTCCATTTACAAAGAGTTACTCTGAGATTTTGTGTCTTTTTGTGGCTCGTTGGTCTAGGGGTATGATTCTCGCTTAGGGTGCGAGAGGTCCCGGGTTCAAATCCTGGACGAGCCCTTGACAACACCATCTTCAGTTATACGTTCTTCTGTTCATCAACTCTGCTCAACTCCACACTGCTCTCAGAATAATATGGTCTTTCCAAGTAAAACTCACCATAATTCCAGGTAACTGAGTCAATGGTCCATATAGGTTCAACTCAACATACCAACAAAATGTACTCTGTGTGTTTTCTCCCTGACTTTTTTCATCAAATTGAGGACTGAGAAGCCATGATGTCTGCTTCCCAATTTAAAACCAGCAAAGTCCATTTACCCAGAGTTACTCTGAGATTTTCTGTCTTTTTGTGGCTCGTTGGTCTAGGGGTATGATTCTCGCTTCGGGTGCGAGAGGTCCCGGGTTCAAATCCCGGACGAGCCCTTAACAACATCGTCTTCCATTACAATCTCTTCTGTTCATCAAGTCAGCTCAACTCCACACTGCTCTCACAATAATATGGTCTTTCCAAGTAAAACTCACTACAATTCCAGGTGATTGAGTCAATGGTCCATATAGGTTCAACACAAAGTACTCAAGTGTGTTTGCTCCCTTACTTTTTTCATCAACACCTTTGTCTCAGTCTTTACTGTTCTGCATGTCAGCTCAACTGTACCCCGCACTCAGAACAATATGTTCTTTCCAACTAGAACTCAGTCCAATTTCAGTTGGTTGAGTCAAAGCTCCGTATAGGTTCAACACAAAGTACTCAGTGTGTTTTGTCCATGTTTTTTTTCAGCAAATTGAGGACTGAGAAGCCATGCTGTCTACTTTCCAATTTAAAACTGGCAAAGTCCATTTACCCAGAGTTACTCTGAGATTTTCTGTCTTTTTGTGGCTCGTTGGTCTAGGGGTATGATTCTTGCTTAGGGTGCGAGAGGTCCCGGGTTCAAATCCCGGACGAGCCCTTGACAACACCGTCTTCAGTTATACGTTCTTCTGTTCATCAACTCCGCTCAACTCCACACTGCTCTCAGAATAATATGGTCTTTCCAAGTAAAACTCACCATAATTCCAGGTGATTGAGTCAATGCTAAATATAGGTTCAACAAAAAGTACTCAGTGTGTTTTGTCCAAATTTTTTTCTTCAAATTGTAGGACTGAGAAGCCATGATGTCTGCTTCCCAATTTAAAACCAGCAAAGTCCATTTATCCACAGTTACTCTGAGATTTTCTGTCTTTTTGTGGCTCGTTGGTCTAGGGGTATGATTCTCGCTTTGGGTACGAGAGGTCCCAGCTTCAAATCCCGGATGAGCCCTTGACAACACCGTCTTCAGTTATACGGACTTCTGTTCATCAACTCTGCTCAACTACACACTGCTCTCACAATAATATGGTCTTTCCAAGTAAAACTCACCATAATTCCAGGTGATTGAGTCAATGGTCCATATAGGTTCAGCACAAAGTGGTCAGTGTTTTCTCCCTGACTTGTTTCATCAAACTGAAGGACTGAGAAGCCATGCTGTCTACTTCCCAATTTAAAACCGGCAAAGTCCATTTACCCAGAGTTACTCTGAGATTTTCTGTCTTTATGTTGCTCGTTGGTCTAGGGGTATGATTCTCGCTTCGGGTGAGAGTTCCCGGGTTCAAATCCCGGACGAGCCCTTATCAACATCGTCTTCGATTACAATCTCTTCTGTTCATCAAGTCAGCTCAACTCCACACTGCTCTCACAATAATATGGTCTTTCCAAGTAAAACTCACCAAAATTCCAGGTGATTGAGTCAATGGTCCATATAGGTTCAACTCAACATACCAACACAAAGTACTCTGTGTGTTTTCTCCCTGACTATTTTCATCAAACTGAAGGACTGAGAAGCCATGCTGTCTACTTCCCAATTTAAAACCGGCAAAGTCCATTTACCCATAGTTACTCTGAGATTTTGTGTCTTTTTGTGGCTCGTTGGTCTAGGCGTATGATTCTCGCTTAGGGTGCGAGAGGTCCCGGGTTCAAATCCCGGACGAGCCCTTGACAACACCGTCTTCAGTTATACGTTCTTCTGTTCATCAACTCCGCTCAACTCCACACTGCTCTCAGAATAATATGGTCTTTCCAAGTTAAACTCACCATAATTCCAGGTGATTGAGTCAATGCTAAATATAGGTTCAACAAAAAGTACTCAGTGTGTTTTGTCCAAATTTTTTTCTTCAAATTGTAGGTCTGAGAAGCCATGATGTCTGCTTCCCAATTTAAAACCAGCAAAGTCCATTTATCCACAGTTACTCTGAGATTTTCTGTCTTTTTGTGGCTCGTTGGTCTAGGGGTATGATTCTTGCTTTGGGTGCGAGAGGTCCCAGCTTCAAATCCTGGATGAGCCCTTGACAACACCGTCTTCAGTTATACGGACTTCTGTTCATCAACTCTGCTCAACTACACACTGCTCTCACAATAATATGGTCTTTCCAAGTAAAACTCACCATAATTCCAGGTGATTGAGTCAATGGTCCATATAGGTTCAACACAAAGTGGTCAGTGTTTTCTCCCTGACTTGTTTCATCAAACTGAAGGACTGAGAAGCCATGCTGTCTACTTCCCAATTTAAAACCGGCAAAGTCCATTTACCCAGAGTTACTCTGAGATTTTCTGTCTTTATGTTGCTCGTTGGTCTAGGGGTATGATTCTCGCTTCGGGTGAGAGTTCCCGGGTTCAAATCCCGGACGAGCCCTTAACAACATCGTCTTCGATTACAATCTCTTCTGTTCATCAAGTCAGCTCAACTCCACATTGCTCTCACAATAATATGGTCTTTCCAAGTAAAACTCACCATAATTCCAGGTGATTGAGTCAATGGTCCATATAGGTTCAACTCAACATACCAACACAAAGTACTCTGTGTGTTTTCTCCCTGACTATTTTCATCAAACTGAAGGACTGAGAAGCCATGCTGTCTACTTCCCAATTTAAAACCGGCAAAGTCCATTTACCCAGAGTTACTCTGAGATTTTCTGTCTTTTTGTGGCTCGTTGGTCTAGGGGTATGAT